>NC_057783.1:7574777-7607779 GCF_014825855.1 Bombus pyrosoma
AGCTCCTTTTCCGATTCTAGAGATCTTTCCTCGTACCTCACTGCTCTTTTTAACGCTCTTACCTTCATTTCCTCTATCTTGCATTCTTCTGACAATATGTAGTTTGGTGTTGTCCTGTCTAAACCTAAGATCCATTTTACGTATCCTCGTTTTACCTTATCCAGCGATTCTTCCATGTTCCAACCCCATACCTCTGCCCAAATTGGAAATATATATTAAATAAAAGAAATATCATTAAATCATTGAATCCGTGTATTGGTGAAAGTTGAAGCCAGATTATTTTAGTTTACTCTTTTCTTTTTTCACAACATCAATAATGTAAGGGAGTATTTTATATGTAAAAGTAATTTGAAAATATTGAATAAATTTTATTCATTTTATTGCGGAATTGTAACGAAATCATTATTGGTATCGATAATTAGATACCGACTAGATAGAAATAAACAATCAACAAGAGATTGTTTTCTACACGCAAAATTGTGTGAGAAATGTAGACAATTATTCTGTTTAAGTAAACTAAAAATTAGCCTGGCTTATATAGGTTACTATATATAGGCTAACTTATATAGTATTTCTTCTAAAGAAGGGCAGAGGCAATACAAGACGGGATGGAATGACAGGAAGGTCGCAAGGTAAGGAGGCAAAAAGACCAAAGTGGCAATAGTGTATAGGCATATGTTGCAATAATTTGTAGGCATAAGTTGCAATAGATTGTAAGCATTAGTTTTAGATTAGAGGTAAGGATATGCTAAGTGCAATAATGTGTTATAAAAATCGAAAGTTCGTCCAAAGCCGAGAGGCACGGACTAAAATAAATAATAATAAATAATAATATAGAATTTCTTCTGCAGAAATTACCTATGAAAAAATTATCTACATTTTCTAAGTTATACAGTTAATTGTATAATTACATTATACATTGTTTCTAACGCATGTAGAATAATTTTCTCTTCATTATAATTTACGAATCTTCAAATTCAAAATTCGTAAGTATTACAAAAAGAATGTTGTTCTTATGAAGATGGAATTCCCTATGAAGAAATTTGGTCTAGATTTCCTTCTAATGTACAATTATATAATTACGTCAGGTATAAATTCTGACACGTGTAGAATAATTTCTATCGATTATAACTTGCAAACACTTTTTCAAACTGAATTTATTCCGAAGCATTATTTGAATAAATTTTGTTCCATATTTTGGATTTCACCGATTATTCATTTCCGATCTTTCGATTGTACATTCATAAAAGTACAACTTGTTAGAGAATAAGGCTATAAATATATTAGATTACTAAGTGTAGTATAATGCTGAATGCTTAAATGTAACATTCGTGCGTATTTATTCTTCAATGTTTTTAAAAATATTTCTGTTATAAAAGATGGCATAACCAAATCGAAAGAATAATTCGAATAATTTTTTAATTATTCTTAATTTTAAAACTCTGTACAATAGTACATACTAGCCCTCTAATCGACACTTAAACACTTATCTACGTATGTACAAAGATTATTTTACAGGCATTCACATAATGAACCATGCTTGGCAGGTACCATTTTGTCGTCAGTTTATATACATTGC
Source organism: Bombus pyrosoma (assembly GCF_014825855.1). Taxonomy (NCBI): domain Eukaryota; kingdom Metazoa; phylum Arthropoda; class Insecta; order Hymenoptera; family Apidae; genus Bombus; species Bombus pyrosoma. Next base: position 7,576,357 of record NC_057783.1, read on the forward strand.
TACAAACGTCATTAATTTCAGTCAATTAATTTCTGAAACGGCATCTAATTTATTTTACTTTTTCCAATATTTTCAACTCACATTGTATATGGTTGAAACAATGGCGGCTTGGGAGGTAGTTGAATACTGGTAGACAAACTGATGCCTGTGGGTAATTTGATCTGCTGTTGAGTGGTATGGTTGCCATTGGGTGGCGAGCTTTTTTCGAGTATTTGTTGTTGGTTGTTGTTGTGATGAGGATGATGATGTTGAACCCCGACGCAGTCGCAGTCGCTGGAGGCGTCCGAGTGAGCTGGACTCAAGGACTCGGGTAGCATCGTTGGTCTGTAAGTGGTCGACGCGCTAGTGGGTGGGTTGCTCGCCTGAAAGGCGGTATTTCCCATTGTAGAAACGCCCAAGTTCGGTAGATGTAGGGGTTGTAGAGAAGGGTGAGGCTGTAAGAGATGCGGATACGCAGCCGCATTGCGAGGATGTGGCCGATGAAGCGAGGATGCGCCCGTAGGTGCTGCAGTGTACGGCGAATATCTTGTGGCGTAATAAGCTGCCGCTGCTGGATAGCTGTGGCCCAGATGAGTAGGTGGTAGACCCGGAGATGCGTGGTATGGAGGTGGCAGACTTGCTGTTGCTGCTGCTAAGAGGGTTGCCGCCAACGTTGGATCCGTGTACATCGCGTACGGCCACGCCATGGCCATCCTTTGCCGCTTGTCCTTCATGCGACGGTTTTGAAACCACACCTGTACTTAGAAATCATTTGAACACTAAACGTATATGTTTCGATGACAGTATATGATATAAGGCTAAAACTAGAATATAAATCGAAGAATAAGATTAAAGTTAGGCTTGCGTGTTGCAAATTTTCAGAGGTCGGAAGGTAGAAGGGAACAACTTTAGGCGAGAAAGATTTAGAGTATTTTTGAGATATCTAGTGTATCAAATGCATTTCGATAGTTGATTTTACAAATTAAATAATAAAGATTGAATTTGGATGTTGAATTTTTACAGAGATGAAAGGTAAAAGGAGGATATATGTGATGTAAGGATGTTCGTGTTTGTGCGCAACCTTGTTTTACTATAGTGTTTTCGAGATTTGGTAAAAATCGCGCCCATTTCAATGTTATATCCTACGAATTGTAAAGCTTAGATTTAGATGCTGAATGATTAAAGGGAGGAAAAGTAGAGGCGGAAGATGTTTCTTAGGTTTAATACATTGAAGATTTCAAAGTTAAGAGGAAGGATCGGAGATACACGAAGGCTGACCGGTGCCTAACGTTTCTACCATTTAACACCTCGATCATTTCCATCGGTAGACGGTTTTATAGCTATTGTGCGGTCCAGGCAGCGCGAGATGAGAAATTAAGGGATCCATTAAAGTCAAAGGTAACACGGGAAAACCGCTAATTAAAGTGTTTAACACTTCGAACCGGATCGACCGGTCGTGGTCGAAAGAAATTAAGAAGTCACGGAAAAAGGATCAAGGGAGATTCAGAAGCAAACCAAAGACCAAGAAGCTTTTGTTTGCTCTCCGTGATTGACTGTTTGCTTGGCCGTCGGAGTGAAATAAAAAAAAAAAAAAAAGAAGGAGGAAGAAAAAGAATCGGCAGCGGACTCTGGCGAGTCTCCCTCTCCTCCTTTCGAGCTATAATCGCCAATCAAACATGGCAGTCTATGTAAAAACGGTCCGACGTTCTTATTCATACCGTTCCAGTAAAAACCCTTAATTACTATTTAATGTACTTCTATATTTATGTAATTATTATTCAATTATTACAAAATACTTTTCATTTTGGTCTCCGATTCATAAACAATATAATAATCGTTCCCTCTATTTTATTGATATTTTATTTGATAAGTAACAGAGATTTTAACGTCTTGAAGGAAAAGGTTTGCTCGATGAAATTGCGCAGGAAGAAACGGAACGATATTCAAGGTTTTTTCCTGAGTATGTTCTATCGTCACTGTCGATTACCGACATCAATTAAACACAGCGAGGTGTTAATAGAACGCTTTTCTACGCATAGGCCGGAAGGTGAGCTCACTGTTTACTGAAATTTATTGCAATATGTTTGCTTATCTTCGATAAATATTCTGTCGTAATGGCATTCAGAGACGATGGTACAATTTGTATAATTGGTCGTTTGATAATTACTGTTTTTATTACCTTGATTGTCGATTCCGGCAAATGTAATTCTGCCGCCAATTCGCATCTTCTAGGTCTGCTAACGTAATTCTCTCTGTGAAATTCTTTCTCTAGTCTTGATAGTTGTTCTCGAGTAAACGCCGTCCTATATCTTCTAATATTCGGATCCATCGACGATAACGGTTGCTGTTGAGATACTGTCGCATCTAAAGATCGATAATAAATTCGAAAACGTTTTAAACATTATCGAACACTTATCGATAATAAGATTGCGTCGCATTTAGAGAAGCATCACGAAACTCGAAATTCGGAGAAAATCGAGAAATCATTCGAGACGACACGAAATGCTGTAACTTGTCCCGAAGAAAAATAGTAGTTACGCCCGTATTTTCGCGCTGCGGTTACATACTAATATTCCTAGAGATCAGCGAATGATTGTTTTTAGAGTCGCATAAAGAAGAAGAGAATGAATGAGAGAAAGACGGTAGCTAGTATTCATTTGAACTGCTTCTTGATGTGATTCTCTTCACAATCTTCCTTTTCTCTTTTTGTACTCTATTTTAGAGTGATTAATATACTAGCAATAATTGCTAGTATATAATAACTAGTTTAATTAACTAATTAACATCCCAATACTTTCTATAAAAATTTTTAATTTCCAATACTACATTCAACACTACATATGTATATATTATATATTACTAGTATATTAATATTATTATTATTATTTATATTATATATATATATATTCTTCACAAGTATAGTACTTCAAAAGTATAAATTACTTCAATATTTCATTTATATACTTTACAATTAAAAGTATTGTTACTAGACAACCAGGTTGGAATATATAGATATTTGATGTTTCTTTCTTTCTTTGAATCTTAAATCAAGGAATATCCGGATTATAAGATAATCTTATTATAAAGGTACAAATAATACATATAACATACATATATATATACGAACAAGGGATAACGAGTACTAAAATTTTCTTTAGAAAATCCGAAACCCTTAAAGATAAATTAATCTTTCAGAATGATTGTTTCCTAAACAAACAATGACTGTAAAATAATTTCCATAATAAGCCAGGAAAGCGATCACCAAGGAACGACCTGTACAATTCTCTAAAATATATATTTTCAAAAGCGAGCCGCGCCAAATGGATAGTTCATAATATGAAGAATCAGTAGTAAGAATTTCATATTTAATTGCGAACGACGATCGAATATAACAAAAATGATCAATTACATCAATTTTGCGAATACCGTTAGTTCTCTAGACACAGCGTTATCCGTTTATTATTACTTGTAAACGGTAAAGAATGTATTCACCAGTCCCGTCGGTGAATACCAACTTACGCATTTTCTATCAATGTAAACATACAGTGTTCAATATTAATAATAATCTAACAATTTTGATGATCAGACTGATGCTTTTGTTATTCTTGAAACTGACAGTTTTTATTAAAATCAATGTAACGCCTAACGACAAAATGCAGGATCTTCAAAATTCAAATCGTTCATACAAACTATAAAAACAAAACATACAAAAAATACAAAACAAAAAATAGCTAACGGACATTTTTTCTCGTGTTTACCTTTTTCAGGAGTCTTTGGTATATTCGGCGACGGACTCCGCGGAGGGCTCACTTGATACTGTGGAGGCACAAGATCTACCACAATAGTCTCATCTTCTCTTTGATCTCGTTGTTGATCATCGAAGTTCCTTTGAAATCCTTGCATTTTAGTTTTGTTCATAAAATATTACATTCACTTATTTTTATCATTTTACACAACACACTTATTTCTTAAAATTCATCTTGTTAAAAACATCGTTTTCACTAATATTCATCGATAAAAATTCATTGCACATTTCACATGAATAAATCTTCGCTGTTTACAATGAACTAAAACAAGTCCGTCCAGCGGAACTCCAACAAGTGATAGAAGAGTATGCTACAAAGGCAGTACTGAACTAGCAACTTATATGGCTTGCCTTACCCCGAGAAACCATTGTTCCGCTGCGCGTGGTGATTGGTAGATTCACAGTGCATTGGTGTTTCATTGGTCAATGCTACCGCTGGTCCTGCCCATGCTCTCCCGTTCAAACCTGCCCTCCCTCTCGCTATCTTCCCGCCGAAAACGCATTTTTTTCCACCTGATAAGGCAACACCATTAGCTTATGTATGCAAGCATGTGCAAATTATCTGTCGTTATATCCCTAAGCAAATTCGGTCGAATAGAACATTTGTGAACTTCCGCACGCTATTGAATCTCAGTTGACTATGACGTAATATATGGACTTATAGTAAATTAGTTAAGTTTGAATGAAAGAAAGAAGCTTCGATTGATTGTTAAATTTTAATGAAAGTTTGATCATTACTGACTGTTATTATTAGAAGAATAAATTCGACAACTTTGACTTTCCGTTGGAATTCGATTGATCACCAGAGAAGAAACATTTGTCCTTAGTTTTGTGAAACTTCAATCCTAAAAGATAATACAGTAATCCTGTAATAATCCTTTTTGTTACAGAATTATTTTATTATTTCATCATCATATTATATTGATTTATAATATGTATGATATTTTCAAATAAAAAATACATATCGTGTAAAAGAATATTTTTAATAGACATCATAGTTGTATGAATGGTTTTTCATTTTTTTCTTTTCCATAATGAATCATAATATTATATATATATTATGATTCATAATTGTATATATATACGAATATAATATTAATAAATTATAACAATGAATGGGAAATGACTGTGATATTTCCAAGTATACATACATCAAATGAGTCCATATCTAAAAAATGAATCATTTTATGAGAGAGGAAATAGTGTTTTCTGTTTTTCTACAATTTTTTGATATTACTGACACTCTTTCTTTGCGATGCAATATTTTCTACATTTATATTTTGATATATTGGCTACAGATTTATCATACAAAATGAAATTTTCCTCTGAAATAGTTAATTTCCCATTCTATGATAATTTAAAAATTACTCTTTCACTTTTTCATTTTATTTCATTTAAGTGCGCAAAAATGTGAAGAATAATTCTATTCAGATTCCCTTTCACCAGTTGTGCGAAGATTCAAATTTGCATACTCATAGTTCGTTAGTAGCATCCGACAAAAATTTGACGAATTTTGATACACAGGAAACCGAAACTATTCGAAAAAGAATTTAGGGACTGTAACCATTGTAGTAGGAAACATGCCTGAAGTCGGAAAATTTTTATCAAAGAGACTCAGCGCGCAATAATGTCATAAAAAGCAAAGAACTCCGACTTCCTACCACTATTACGGAGTTTTCTTCAAGCGCAACTGTCCTCGTAAAAACTTTGCTCTATTTTAAATGACCAGACAATTGTAAAAGTTGCATCGTCCTCTTCTCCTGTTGCCTTTCTCCCCTCCCTGCCGAACACGTGCAAACAACATTCCGCGAAGCGTTTATTTTGTCCACCAAAACTTCCCGAGAAATATCAACAGCGTTAAATGAAATGAAATAAAAAAGTTGTTTCTTGTACTGTATATAATAATTTCATAGTATAAATTACTATTTAAAGCTATCTTTCTTTTTAAAGAAAAATTGCTGTTTATTCGGTTGTTCGTAACTAAATGCCCTTTTTAATAAAATCGTTATAATAATTAATTACGTAACGTATGAAGAGAAATTTGTCAATTTGTAATTAGAATGAGGTTAGAGGTTATTAGAATGAGACGAAAAAATGAAATTAAGCGTTCTAGTATGAGTCAATATTAGGCAAAAAATAGAAAGTTATTCTTTGCAATAATTACAAATAACATAAAAGTGAAGTGTCACCTTCGATAGCATTTAAAAGTTGAGAAACATAGTAAAAGGCAAGTGTCCTGTGTGAATGTGTTATCAAATTATTATTTACTTAAAATCAGAATATACAGCGACTTATTCATAAAAGTCGTTGAGGGAGTGATGCGATATACCTTTTCTAATTATCTGCTAGTTATTATATTCCACAAGTCCCACTGTTTCAAGTTCTATAAGATGGACCCTGCTGTATTCTTTAGTGTCCCTTAATGCGTTACGATATGAAAACGAAATTACAGTCCTAAAGGCAAATACTGTATTGTGGACCAAAATTAACTGAAAAAGTTGCATCAATGTACATTTCTTACATAGGTAAATAGGTTACTATATAGTCCACGTATAAATAGACGGATATATACATAGGTATTTTCCACCAGAAAGCAGATTAAATTCTATTAGCTATTTCTTTGACTTGTTCAATAACTTTGTTCAAGTTCGACCTGCGTAGACAATACTCATGACATATCGTTTAAAATTCCATCGAGTTCACGTATAGAGAATGGCAATATCTAGGAAAACGAGCGCAATGTTGAAAATTGGTGCAGAGATTGCTAATAATTCTTGCAGGACCGGGGCCGTTCGACGTTTACGACGACACCGAAATCTCTAGTTCTTGTTAATCTTTAATCAGTCTCTCTCGCCGACGAACAAACTCCGAAGCACGCTTTGATTCGGCTTTAATTTATCTGCAATAGCAGAAAAAAGCGAAATGATATATTATGACACGTGGAAACAAATTGGACATTTCGTGAACTTACTTTTCGAAACCTTGACGACGATTTACAGCCATTAAAAACCATAAAGCTTGATAACTATGTGCATTGATAGATCGAAGAAATATTTTTCCAAGAAAAAGTTATAGAGTATTTAAATTACAATGTATTTTGGCATTAGCACAAACTTATGTAATTTTACAAATTGTTTGATGATTTGCTTTATTAAATTACTTATTAAATGTTTTAAGACTTAACTTGTTTCGTGTAATGATAGGTGATATTTATCTGTTAAGACTATTTAAAGTTCATTAAGCTATTTAATTTAAAGAATAAATCACTTCAGCACTTCACTTAGGAACTGTGTTTGTTTAGACCACATGTTTGTTTCTATGACTTCCATGGTACCGTCCATCATCATAAGAATTCTATACTTAACAATAGTCGCTCTTGACTTATTCTTGACTCCAAGTTGTTTTCAGCTATTTCGTGACAACTTCCATTCTTCATATTTCTTTACCCATCCATATGTTATGTTTCTATCTTATTCTACGAAAAATTTGACACCTAAGAACATTCACTTATTGTCCATTCGTTATTCGAATTCGAAGTTAGCGCATTTATTCTTTAATTGTTCACAAGATTAAAGAAAATCTGAGATAAATACCTGTTGAAAATTGCCTCACGGTGTATTTAGATAGTAAAGTTTACTTGGGTCTTAGTTTAAACCGAAACTATTGTAATAGTAAAATTTGGTGTCGTAAATTCATGCTTTGGGTACACAAACTTATCGGTTCTTATTAGGAACAATCAATAGGGAAAAAAATCGATCTTTTTTACTTCCTACTTTTTCCGTGAAAACAACCTTGCTTTTGAACGTAACTTATTGTGGGTACGGTAACTAGGCTTTTTCGTTGAAATACTACTAGTAGTTAAATCTGGAGCATTTTTTTGTTTGTTTTGTTTTGTTGGTTTGGGGTCCTGCGAACATCCGAAAGAAACGAACATAAAAAGGGCAGACACGACGCTTGTTACAATACGACCGTGAAGCCCAATAAGTCCAAAAGAACGACTTTTCAAGAAATCGCGAATTGCACCATATATTTTACCGAATTTTTACGTCATTTTTGCAGCAAACCATTGATCTATTAGGTCATTGTAAATTAAAGAGACGAGTACTTAATAAAATCTTCAACGTCTGTGACCTTATTAAAAATGTTCATATATAATATCAACAAAGTATTAAAATGGGCAATCACAGTTTTAATATACATAATTTGGCTATTATAAAATTCATTTTTTTATTTATATAAAAAGTCCTGCCGAGGTCATAAAAAATGTGAATATCAGTGTAATTAATGTATTTAATTTAATAACGATTAACGTATTTAATCAATAGTCATTGTTATAATTTGTGGTTTTATTTTATAACGTGTATTCGCATAAGCTTTTGTAGTCTTCCCAATTAAACTTTCCATATTTATGTTCAGTTAAATATTCATATTTATATTTTCATTCGTTTTTCTAAAAAAAATTTCAAAACATTTTTTCTGAGAGTCTGGAAATTAAAGGCGAAATTAAATTAGGGTATTTATTAAAGGATAATGGTGTAGGAACAATTTTTAGAACGTAATAATGCAATTAATTGCGACAATATCCTTGAGATGCAAACAGTACAACTCTAGATTCGCAGATAGTACTTAGGCAGATTGTTAATTAAAACAAAGAGTTTCTCAGTTCCTCAAAAAAACACTAAACTCCTTAATCAGGCAAATTGCTCACCTGCAGAACAAATTAGGTGTTTTTTTCTCAGCGAAAGGTGCTCAAGGGGTTAATTCGAAAACTTTAAAGCTAAACGTTGGCGGAAACCTATGCAAATAGATTTCCGACGATATAAAAATTGATTACACCGTAAAAACTCGATTCTTTCGCCGAAGCCCTTTTTGATCTTTTCCAACTCTTAATTCGCTTACCAGAGAGCTTGTACAAATAGCTAGCTTGGAAAATTTCTTTATAGCTAGGAAGAAAACTGCGTAAACTTTCATCATCGTTGCAGGATTTGTTTTCGTCTTTCTTTGTAATTAAGATTATTTTTGAAAAGAAAAAAACTGTTAAGCTTAAAAATTTATTTTCCTTTCCACGTGGAAATACGATGCTACCTTTTTTAAAAAATAACAACGCTGGAATAAAAGAACTAAAGATTGGAATAAAATTCTAAAATATTATTTAGAAGGAAAATTGACACGATTATGCCACAGTGATTGGTAAAGTAAACGATCGCAATGTAGACAATTTTTACAAAATACGATACTGATTTTGGTTCTTGTCTTCCTCCCAATTTTTTGGAAAACATTTAGTTCGCAACAGGTGAAAATGTGGAACGATCGATTTGGGGAATTTGTGAAGCCAGTAGTACGGATTTCAGTACGTTTTATGTGATAGGCAGTTCGTAAATGAAGCTCTTTTATAAATGTCACAGTCTTCTGAAATCGATGATAAATCGTGCATTTTAGGAAGGAGATTAACAGAGTGCAACGTGTGGAAAATCAGAACTATTTTCACGTTTTTATTAGAGATATCACCGAGTGTAAATTATTATCTCATTCGCCAAAAATTCAACTGGTATTTTTGATTTCCTAGTCAGAAAATCTGCTACGTAACTTTGCTGATTAATTTATAATTAGATCTTAACACGTTAACTACTGGGTGGAACTCGTTGAAAATTTTCCTTCTCAAAACTTGTAAACCTTTCAAATACCATTTGAAAATCATTTGCGCGTGGCACCTACGTAACCTTCCTTTTCCGTCCTTAATTTCCTTATTTCTCTCCTTCAATTACACAATACCATAATGTTAAATAATATCTTGAGCAAAAAATAAACGCTCGTATCACGAAAAACTAAAATAGTATTCACGCTTTCCTAATTAAAAAAATTATTTCTCCATAGAAAAAGTTTCTCTTTCTAAATGCTATCCAGTCAAGAATAAAAACGTTTCACAGGATTTTTCGGGTCGAATCACGAGGATCGAGTCCTCCATTACCTAAAAGTTTCATCCTCGCAAATAACCATATTTATACCAGTTTACGCTAGATACGCAAATTCAGAAAATCGACGCATAAAATGATACCGTGTACACGGAATATTTGTTTTTATGAGAAAATATAACGTCTTTCACCGACGCTATATAGAGAAGTTATAGAGAACGTATGGTGATCAGGATAGATCGTGGAACAAGGTAGATAACATTATTCGGTAGAACGTAAAACACGTGGAACGAGCTCATCACATCGGTCGATAACCGTTGGTCTCTCTCTCGTGGACGTAATTTTCACGCACACGAGAGGGTGGACCGAGGCAGTTTATAGATTTCGCATAAACCAACGTTACACCGTACACGCAAGTAAATTAGGCGCTTAATCAAACCGTTTAATCAGCGGCATGATTGCGACCGCATCTGCACCGGCTGTTCGCGCCAATTATCTCCTCTCGATTCGCGAACCTACAGTCGCTTCCAAATTTCAAGGATTTCCATCGATTCGACACTTTCGACTATATGTCATTAGGTGTAGAAAAAAATATTGCACTTTTAATTTTATATTTTGGTATGGCTTTATAGGTACTATAGGAACTAGCAATTTTTAAGCCATATCATTTTAAGAAACTATACATTTTATCGATGACAATGGTTAATCTTCTATAATGTTATGTAACTTGAAAGCTATTAAATAAGTATAAAAAGTATATATAAGATACAAAATATTTAAAAAATTTTATACTTTTAAGTTTTATTGCTCTAGTATGGCGTAAAGTACTGCACTCCTTTCTTACTTGTTGTTAGGAGTATAACGAGAGAATTTGGTCTGTCAAACTCTTTAGTTATAGACATCGTGCCATGTTGTCTGAAAATAATATTTTGTGGGTAATATTATTTATTATTATATATAAATTATATACTAATAGGGTGCGTGGGAGTAGCACATCCCAACCAAGCTACGGCAGTTCTTCTCGAGTAGTTAAAGACACAGGAGGCCGAGCATTGTCCTGATGAAACACGATTGTCCTTCCCATTTGCTAGTTCTGAATGATTTTGTTGTTCAATTGCTATCTTTAATTCATCTAATTGTGAGTAATACTTTTCGAATTTATTGCTTGGTTGTTTAGTAAAAAAGCTCATAAATACAGGATGATTTCTTTACAGTTCCACTAGACTCGGAGCATAATTTTGTCAGGATTGAGGTGGATAGGTCGTGATAGGTGCGGAAAAGCCTAGTGCTGATAATGTGTGGAGGCCGAGATAATAGGTTCTGGCTGCGGATGTAGATGATGTCTCGCTGCTGAGGTACTTGCTGCATTTTCTTCCCATTTAAGAATCGTGGAAGAAAAATCGGACCATGGGTGCCGAAGATTTGAACCCGGGTCCCGAAACGTTCGTAACCTAAGACTAACCACTGCGCTACTGTCGTCCGACACTAGTTAGTGTTGAGTGGTGGTATTTGTACAGTCGAGTGCCGGATAAAGGCTGGCTTTTGAGGTGGCAAAATAATTCTTTTTTTTTCATTTCACGTCTTCCCCAAGATCTTTTCTGCTCAACATTATAATAAATAATCTATCTTATCGAATCCATAGGATTTGTTTCCATTAAATGGTGGGGATTTAATCCATCAAAACGTTTTGTGCAACTAAGCTTCACAAAATGCTCGTGGATTTTGATATATGCGTATAGCGTGGATTATACTCAATCAGTGTTTTGATCTGTTTTTTATCAGTGGTATAGGATAATCTTCAAGGCTGGAATCACCAGCTGTAAACCTTGCAAATCGCTTCCACACAGTTCTTTCAGCTATAGGACCGTCATCATGAACAGTGCATATCTTGTTTGCTACTTATGTGGAATTTTGTCTTTTTGATAAAAGAAAAGCGTCAAATCATACTTTACTTTTAAGAGCGTACAAAACTAACAAAAATTAATGTATCTATAAACAAATATATGATATCATAGGCTTGCCTGACTAAAACACAACGCACGAAACAAATTAAATTTAAATAAAACGAGAGGCAATTAGAAATGTTTAAATCTTAGAATCGAATGTCTTGTTAGGTTCTAAGAAAAAATTCCTTTCTTTTTATCAATTACTGGTAACAGATACATATCTTTTTATTCACAAGAAACAAATGAAGATTTACAGAAAAACATAAGTACGATAAACTGCACTGTCATATTTGAATACATGAAGTTTTTTAGTAAGTTGTTTCTATTTTGCTCACAATTTTTTATCTTCTGAGACTTTAATGTATCTTGTTTAATGAATAAATTTAGTCGCATTGTTATTTAATTCCAAGTCTAATAATACTTTCTCTAGTACTTCCAAGCGGAGGTATATTTATCATTTAGTTAATTAATAACTTATTAAAGGTGAATATTATTTATGCACATTTATCGTAGAAGAGTTACGTAATCGTGTAAATACACAGATAAACCATTAGATACGCGGAAAGAAATTTTTGGCCAAATGTGTGAAGCTTGTTAATTCGAGCGTTTACCATGGAAACAGCTGACCCGAATCCGATGTATTCCGCGTATTCGACAGTTACAAAGCTATTAGCACGCTCATAAAGCCGCATTTTGTTGGTCCAATAAACATTTCCCTGCTACGTGATACACTAATTTCTGGATATTCGCCGATAATTGGCTTAATTCAACTCTACACCGCGTACCTCGCCAATAATCTGGAACAACTGATGCACTGTACAACGCTTCACTCGATATCTGTATATCAAGCGTCGTTCTCTGGCTAATTCGAAAACTGTTCCCTGTGAATGTTATCGGCCTTTTTTCATTCTGTTCAAATTGTTCCGTCCTTTTCCCAATGTCCGCGTATTTTTTCCCTTTTTTTTTTTCGTTTCAAGAATAACGCACACGGAGTTTTAATCAAACGTTGATTAAAACGTTTCACGTTTTAGTTGGGTACACGTTTGGGTTTACAAAATATTTCGTTTCACGAATTAAAAAGTGCATACTATCTTTTCTCAAGCCTCGTCTCCATTGAAGCAACAACGATCAATCTTTTTTATTGCTATTTAATGTTTCTTAAAAAAGTCAACGTATTCAGTATGAACAAAATGTTTCTATGGGTTGCTAATTACATATTTTACAACATCCAGTCCCAAAGACGCCAACCTTAATCAGTGTTGTGTTGTGGAGATGGACCCATGTTGTATATTTTTCCAGCCTCCTTAGTGCAGGTAATGCCTTGTACAGAGTTCTAAGGGTTTGCGAAATGTAAACCGGCCAATTAAACCATTATGACGGTCCTAATGTCCCGAAGAAAAAAAAAAATTCTTTGTCACCCTAGTCAAAATATAATTAACCACTATATAATTAACCATTATATAATACAATACAACACAAATGACATTTAATGGTTTTATAAATATACTGCACCATTCCATTTCCAGTTGTAAATTCCTACTGTTGTTGTATTCAAAAGTAGTTAAATATAATTTCTTCATCATTCGTAAACAATAAAATTCTTCCTTTTTTTGAACGCAGAGTATCCAAATAAACTATCGTTTCTTCGATTTCCTCAATTGTTCTGTCTAGAGGTTTTCCCGTATTTATTGCTAGTTTGGATTATTCATCAACGCATTTAACGGATGGTTGGACATATTATGTACTTGGTCCTAATATCCATTTTTCCTTAAACTGCTCTAAATACAAAGAGAAATAGAAATGTTAGAAATTTGATGCAAATGCTGCCGTCTTTTGATGAAATATTCTAATATAATTGTTTCTCACAGCGCAAGAAGACACTTTACTGACTTTGGTTTGAGAAATTAAAAAAGGAAGGGGCCATTTTAACCTTTGGGTAGACACTTATCGGACTATCGTGTCGATAAAAGGAAAAAATCGAAGGAAATACTCGCATATGGATATACTTGAAAGGAGTCGTGGGTTCTTCGTATTCTCGTTTCATCTTTTGTGCTTGTCTCTCACGGTTCACGACTACTCGAAACTCTCGAGTCAATCGTTGGGAAAAAAGCTAGAAGAAAGGGTGAAATGAAACGAAAACTTCTGTTTTATATGTGGTACTGTAGAAAAACACCATGATATATCCAATTACGCGATTCTTTTCAAAATTACAAATTTTTTAACTTTACCAACTCTATACTGATACGCTATACCCTATACTGAGTACAAGCTGTATGCTGTACAATTCTCGACTGTAATTTATTTATTTATTTAGTCGGAAAATAAAATAAACTCTCTGATATATAAGATAACAAGGTGAAGATCGCACGTAACGTGTATATATATATTTTTTTATATCTACATCTTTAACATACAAAATTTTAAAAATATAGATATAAAAATTAATTAACGTATATGTTTCATATACGAGTGTTTTAAGGAGACTAAGATTTGCCCAAATAGATCTATTTTCGTATGAAAGGAGTTGGTATGATTTAGCACACGATTAAAATCATTAATAATTATTGTGTGACATCTTGAAGGAACATTAAGAGAGAACTACCGGATGATATTACAACTGAGAATAATAGACTTGACTATTTTACTTAATAATTATACCGCGGATTTTTACGCATTTATAAGAAATTGGAAAGCGCAAAATTTCACAAAAATATATGAAGAGATATGTAGAATATCCAAGATATCATGCTTTCTATAATACCTTTATCTAGTTCAAGAAATTCTACGTTTTTATGTGTATTTGGAAAGACGTTCAAATTCTCTAAAGAGCATGGTTTTTGCGATATATTCTGATAACTTGATTCTGCAGAAATCATAAATCTTTGACTTCACTAATACTTCTAGTATACAATCAACGATTACAACAACTTAATAATAACATTATTCACACTTCCATAATCTATTTTCATAATAATATACTTTACATTTCTCAATATCAAAAATCCTCCCATCAAAGATTCGTACCGTCATAAACCAAAAGTGCATTGTAAAAGCTTTAAATTTAGTAAATCTGGGAGAAAAAAGTTGTTAGAAAGGTACAAAAAAAGCGAGCAGCCTCTCATGAACGCAAGATATACTTATTCCTGAGGAAATATTGGGGAAGGTGGCAGAGAGTAAGCGGCAAGATGAAAGGAACCACTCGGTCTGCGTTTTTCAGCCGCACGCTTACGAGATCTCATCTGTGATGTATTCGTTTACTACCACATATTTATACATATACATATGTTACGTCCACGCGAAGGTTGAACGTATTTAGTGCATCGGCGCTAATTGGAAGACGCCACAAGAGCCTGAAATTGGAGAACACCCGGTAGCAACTAGTAGACGTTCGAATCTCTCTTTATCGAAGTCGAGAATCCGGATGTCCGTTTTTCACTTAACGCTATACCTGAACCCCTTTATACATTGATCTTTCTAGCAATCTTTTGGACCAACTAAATGAATTAATCTAATTAGAGAAAAGAAAGATAGCACATGTTTATTATCATTAGATTTTCTTGATGTTAGAACTAATATCTTAAAACTTTAACGAATGATATTCTAAATAATACCTTGCAGTGGTATGCTAATAATATATTGAATAATACATTATTTAATTGCAAAATTATCGAATAATTTTCTGAAAAATAATTAACACGATTATTGAATTTTGCTTTTAAATTATACTTTTATTAGTAAAACATGCTAATAAGTAAATAACATAATATTTTACAAATTAAAACGTTTCTTTTATAACAAATCAAAAAAAAAGCTATACCACTTTGGTATAGTAAGTAATATAACTATACATCCCTTTTTTCTGCAAGCACATGAGGCATCTTCTTATCAAAGAGTATCCAAACTGCAAATTTAAGTTCTATAACCATGGAATTATACTTACATTTTTTATTATAATCAGAGATTTTTCAATAAGCCGAATGGGAGCAATTTGGTGAGATGATACAGGAAGAGAGAGAAGACAAAATTAGAACGAAATTAGGCAAAGCACTTAAGCCACTTAATCGGGAAGCACTTCTAGATCAAGGTGTTCCTCTTCTTAAGGACCGAATATCCTGCTTCCCTACTTCCTGCTCTTCCCTTTTTTTTCTTCGAGTGTGTCAACTCGAAAAAAAATTTGTTCTCATCTAGCCTTCGATGCGCTAGTCGAGTTGCTGTCGTGGTGTGAGCAATCTCTGTCTCGCTTATCGTGGCAGGCAGATGCATCAAAGTGCATCCGCGATGTCCATCATGAAGGAAACGATCTTCTAAGCTTACACGAAATCTCGCTTTCGGGACACGAACCGCGTTTAATTTCTCCTTATGAGAAAAACATCTTCGTCTATTTTCTATTTCATATAATTGTCAAGTCTACTAATTGCATTACATCAATGTCTTTCATTTGCTCTGTTAAATCTATCAACATTAACCTTGTTACCAAATAGCTTGTAAGGTTTCTCTGAAATTTATTTCTTTTAATTTCCTTAGACTTCAATGATTTTTCGCATGTACTCTAAATATTTTTATAGAATTTATTTGATAATTGGTTCTTCTGAAATACATTTTTGAAATGTTATTACGTTCCTTCGATTCTGTGAAGTACCAACTTTTAGATGTAACCTGTCTGTCGATATTCATAACACCATTCTCAAGTATGTCTGTAATTAATTTTCTAAACAATTTCCAAACTTTTTATAAACATCTTAGAGCTTTAACATAATTTATAGCCAACAGTCCTTTCGAACCGTTAAGCGAAAAGTACTCCGTGTGTATAATAGCAGGTATTTTTACCTTTAAATAGGTTCCAATACGTTTTATGAGTAAATCTTATATTCCTATCTGTTTGCCCTCCAGATATATAGGAAAGCCATATCCCAACGTATTAACTCTCCACATATCAAAATTATGGTTGCTTACGTATAGTATGGTCTACTAGAACCTTGGTAATTTCGTTCACATATTTTTCGCCGTAAATGTCATAAATCAAATTAAGGCTGTATCAGACTAATTTGGCTACTCGCAATTTTGCAATATACTAGATTTTCTTTTCTCCAAATTTTTAATCTACGGTAACTATATCCGCAACTGTAATTACTCCATTATACGTCAATTCAAAATGCAAATACGTCATTTGCGACTAACTTCCTAAACAATCTTCAAAATATAGCAAAATTAATAATTTAACAATATCCAAGAATTATCTCAAAATTCACCCAACCTCAAACTATCCTTATCACAAAGATCACTCAGCCTTCCTAAAATTGTTAAAGTTACAAATTTTTAAATCTTCAATGCTGAATTTTCCAAATCTTGGCTAGAATTAAGCTTTCACAGAATTTCGGCAACTATAACCCCCTGGCTAACGGAATATCTCCTCATGGCAGCCATCATAACCAGCTATGGAGAGGCGCGATCGTGGGCGGAGGCACTGCAAAAGGGGGAATTTATTCTCGGGTATAATACCGAGTTTATAACCGAGTTAGCGAAATCGGTTTTGCGCCCCGCTTATTCCACAGCCAGAAATAACGACGGTACAAAGACCGTGGGTTGGGAAGGCAAGCGGTGAACGGTACCTTGATTAAATTAGGGGATGATCGCGCGAAATTAGAGACATTAAATTCTATACCGGCACGGTCGCGAACGAACACTTTGCTTCTGTAGACTTTCCCTGATTTTCCACCAGTGTATAACTGATATTCGACTCGCTGGTAAAATCTTCGTTTCCAAAGGTACTGGCTATGCGAATTTTAATTGAATTAGGTTCGAAAAATTGCCTTAAAAATCTCGAAATAACGATTCTTTTCTGTCTGTTTCGTTGAGTTTGATCGAGTTAGTCGAAAGAAAATGAGTGGAAACACAACTAAAAGAGAAATGTTGTCTTTTGAATCTAAAGGGAGGCAAAGCAACGAGAGGTTTTACATAGCACACACGACGGATATGTAAATACCTAGCCTCACTCTAAAAATCTCAACTAAGAAGCTCATGATTTAAAGTAGATTTTGGAATCAATAGATATAGAATAGAATTACTTCAAAAGAAAATCGGTAGAAATATTATTAAAGAAGAGATGTCTTCCGAATTTTAAGAGAGGCTAAACGATGAGAGGTTTCACACAGTTGACGCGACGATTATGGAAATAAATCGTATCGAAGTAAAAAACTGGGAGCTGCATCTGGTCGAGTGGGATAATGCGAATCTCGAGGCTTGAGATACTCGTCAAATTGTCGACGTATAAAACGGGTGAAGAGGTTACGATTGGCTACTGAAATTGTGAAAGCTTTACGACCTACCAACAGGGAGATTGACAGACTGTTTACTGTCAGCCGGACCTATGACATCGCCATATAGGCTCGTTAATGGTACTTCGTCGCTTATTGCGCGTTTGCCTTTCCACTCGTATGCCTCAGCTCGCTGATAATGTTATCCGATCGCTCTGGGAACTATACTCCACCATGTGACCATTTTCCAATGGGAAATATTTACGTCTTCAGCTAAATTAATTTATATTCTATGGATAATATATCAATCAATAACGTATTAGTACACTAATAAGTTATTGTCTTAGATTAAACAAAAAATGTGATAAAGTAAAATTGAAAATGGAGATAATAACAGTACTATATAAATTGCTATACAATTCAAACTTTGTATTTCTTTGTATTTCATGAAACTTTAAAAAGGAACCTATTAAATCTATTAAACCAAGATCGGTTAAAAAAATCTATAAAACTAAAAACATATTAGCCACAGATAAGATCGAAAACGATGAAGAATCTACAATTAGGCTAGTTCTGTTCGATCTTAAAACTCTTTTGACTCTTACATAACTCTTTAACTCTTTGAGTCTTAGAATATTTGTATACAATTGGAAAAGAGAAAGAAATGAAAAAAAGGATAAGAATGAACAAAGGAAAGGAAAGCTATAAAGATTGCGGGAATCCGCAGTAGAAAGTTGGGCTGTGGATTAAGTTACCCTCGTAGCTTTGGGAATATAGGTAACAGATCGTTAAAGCGAAAGATCGAGGAGGTCTGGCGGTGAAATTACATTTTTTAATTATGCCCGGAGCAAGTTCATAATTGGTGCTCACTACGCGGGGGATGAAACTTATTAGTCGGCAAGGCCTTACCATCCTAAGGGATGTAATACGACCCGGCTTGCGGAAGGATAACATCTTGCCACTTCCAGGGACGCATCAGGATAGTCCAAGAACTAAAAATATGCACCAGGTTAATTAATTTCTTTCGCTCGTTCTTTACCTTCTTACTTTCCTCTTCTTGATAAAATTTCTAACATATGAAAATCTTTTCTACTATTTCTTTATAATATCAGTTAAGATAATATATCTATAATTTTATATTTTTATTTTTATAATTATATTTATTTATATAATTTTAAACTCATTCTATAATTCTATATGTACTATTCTACTGATAACAATTATTATCAATTGTTATGTTTCAAATTAGAACAAGAGAGCGTTACCAAGTAAAATCTTCTTTTCCTTCAATAAAAACAATTTTTATAGACTACAAGATATCAAACACTCTAACGAATATCAATTAAAGTTATATAATAATAAATGCATGATTCTCTCAATAATAAAATACGAATTAAAACATTCAGTAAATATGAAACATCACGAACTTCCTAAATTTCCAAGTCATCTTACTGTAGCTAACAAAGATTTCCAGGATACTTTGAAAAATGATAACAGACAGATGGAAGGAGGGAAAGGGTAGCAGCCAGCCCTGACACTAATCTAGAGTTAGGTGGTAGCACTTGCTCGTAGACGAAGAATATACGAAGCTTGCATGTCTTCGTATAGTATATCTACATACGCGCATGAATGCCTTTATATACATTTTTAAACATATACAAGTCATAAACACACGTTAGGTAAGACGTAAGATAAGCTTTCTGAAAACACATTTTATTTCTACATTTTCGTTTTCACTCCTTTCCAAACAAAGCGAGGTTATACCTATCTATACGAAGAATAGAATGGACGAGAAACGAAGATGAAATTCTCGAATCAGCGACAAAGTATCCGCGAGCGACACGTATTTGTTCAGTGGAAGAAACTGGTTTTCAAATTAAATCGTTGCTTTCCATTTTAAATATTAAACGCAGCAAAGGTGTTAATTTCGCTCATTAACGCTAGCTGACTTATTGTTAGTAGCATAGAAAAGTTCTTGTGCGCTTCGGGAAGCCACAAGGCTCGTGCAGACAATCATTCCTACGTTAATGCCGTAAAATATTTCGACGAAGTACGAGAATTTGTTATTAATTGAAAAATATTTTATAGCCTTCAGAGATAGAAGGTGGATCAAAAATTTAATCGTCCTATTTATTTCCGTGTTAAGTCTCGTTCAGATTACTCAAGTCTCTTCAATTCGAGTGTTATAATTAAACCGTGCGTATATAAGAAATTTAAAGGTGCAAATATACACGGAATCTACATAATGTGCGAAAATATATAAAATATTCAAAATAAATATTTGGTGGATGAAACGAATCTATATTTAAGCTTCATTTCTTCGGTTATGATGATAAAAGCAATAATTTGCAAAATTCTCGCGGCTTGTTCATAATATATTAACCTGTATGAATTTGACGCATTGCTTTCCTCGTTAAATTAAGCGAAATTCGAAAGAAAATCGTAGGCTATGTTTCACTTGATGCGGTTATCTCATTTAACAACCAAATATATAATACATAATACGTAAGAATAGAAGACAATTACGTTACTAAAAGATACTTTATAGAAGCTCACTACACGAATCAAAGCACCCAAAAATATTTTAAAGGAAAAATAATTTACGATAGTCAGATGAATTTTTTGAAACTTCGTAAAACTGTAAAATCTACGTGAAAGCAGAAATAATTTGCGAAAAGTGCATCAACCAGATCCACAGCGTTCCTTTTATAATCACAAAATTAAATTAAGTTAAATTCCAATCATCTATCCATTACATTATCCCTGTAAACTGTATAAACTTGGGTGAACTAGAATCTCTAAATCGTTATCTATTAAATTGCAATATCTAAATTATCTAGGAGAGAAAATGTAAAATAAACGTTGCAACAATTAACGCTACTCACCCTTTAACGACTAAAATATGTAAAAAGAGAAACGTGACATTTCATCTTGCTTCCATCGTTATTTCCTTTCTCTATAGTATTTCCTTTTCCTCCGTTTCTTTCTCAATCTCCCTTTCCCTCGCACGTTCACGACCACCAGGGGGTAAGATGGGGTTGAGTCTCGTTACTGCAGCGTCTCGCTTGTGTTAGTGGAAGTTTACATGAAGAAGTAAATAGACAGGTGTGCACACAGTACGTACACAGGGGTATCGTTGGTGAAAGGTCGATGGCGCAGTGAGAGATTCAAGGGGGTTGAGGGGGATGAGAGGGTAGCAAGGTGGTAGGTAGCAATAAGGTGCTGGGCACCGCGCTGTTACGACCCCTGATCTAGTGATGTCATGTATGAGGGAACAGCTTCGTGTACTTCCACCTTGAAAATTATACGAAACACTTGCCACGCGTTTCATCCGACTCACTCACTCTCTATCTTAATACTTTAACACTTTGATGAAATACGCTATGTATACATATATACCATCTTTCTTCCTCTTCTTCTCCTTCTTCTTCTCCTTCTTCTTCTTCTTCTTGTATTATCTTGAAAGTTAAATGAAAACAAGTGTCGATATTATTAATTTATTCTCGGAAATATAGTTCTTTATTTATTTACTCGAACCTTAAAATAGTTCGAAATTCTCTAAAATTGTCTATGTATTATTTGTACATATAAATTATTTATATATTGTATTTTGAAATAGTACGTTTAAAATAGTAATAATAAAACTTTGATAAATAATTAAGTTAAATTTGTGATTTACAAGTTTAGGGAGTAATACTTAAGAGTAATACTTAAGTAAATGTCAGAATGATTAATCTACTAGTTTCGAACATAACTTTCTATTTATTTTCTTGAAGTTGAAATATAAAAATAACAAGTTAAAATAGAATAAAAAAAAATATTAGGATAATAAGTACGCAATAGAAAAAAATTTAGAAGATACATGGTTCGATTATATTTGTAATTTATAAATTTCTGACCGGAATATTAATTTTCTGTTCGAACAAATTGAAGTAATATTTTTGCAACAAGGTTATTTCAGATTTGTAATTTGCAAATTTATGGCTGGAAATTTAATATTCTATTTAAACATCGAATGGACAAAAATAAAAATGAAATAGAAGTGATACTTTTCGAAAGAAATTACTTTTAGTTCGTGCATATTCCATACGAATTAAAAAGTTTCGGCGTGGATAGTTCTTGGAATGGAATAAGCGTTAAGAGATGCATAAGATATTGTTATAGTGTTTGAGGTGGAAACACGGTTTATGTAAACTGCGTTTATGCAGATTCTGAATTTAATTATATACGCGGCGGACGAAACTATCGCGCAACCCTGGTCCTAATTGCCAAAATGCTTACTAATTAACTAGCTCGCACAACCCAGATCATTATATCGGTTACTAAGCTCTAAATACTATGCTTCTCCATCTACAGAATATACTGCACCCACCTAATCTTTATCTTACATCTTCATTTTAAAATGATAAAATATAGCATGATATAATAGAAAATTATCCCTTTTAGTGCTATGGACGCATATATGCGTTCAGCGAAAGCTACCTGTGTGGATTAAGGACGCATACATACGTTTCTTAATTTTTTCGACCTTTCTCGCGCTTCAGATTCTTTCATTAGTGTATGAGATGATGCATGTGCATTTCTTAACAACGATAATAAATACAAAATTGAAAGTTCGTTTATCTTCTGTATGCTTTACTCTTCTGCAAGCTTAAGTTGTAATTCTTATTGTACCGCGAGAATTGTACGAATAATATCCTGGCGACATTCTAAGCGAAATTAACAGCTCCATTATCACCACTGTGGCGACATTATAAATACGATTGTAAATAATCTCGGAGTAACTAATAGTCCATGTAAAAATAATTAGGAGTTCCTGGTAGATTATCGGGGTGCTCGGAGCGCAAAAGGATATTATAGTAGTGCCGTATATAAATCATATTATATATATTATATTACTTTTTATTAGTTACCGTATATAAATTATATTACTTTTTATTAAAACAAGTATTCTGCCCCTAACGATCGCAAACGCTAGGCGCGAGCCGTCCATGCAGATTGTTTTCGCCAAGAATATTCAGCATTCAAAAGGTTAATATTGATACTAAAACACATAAAAAATTCAAAAATTAATCAAATCTATATCACCTAAGATTACAAGAAAAAGAAGACTTTAATATTTAGACTAACTTTAGAAACATAAAGAAAATATGTACATAATTCTAAAAGCATACTTTTAAAAACTTTCTAAATACTTTGAAGCATAATGGTAGTCAATCAAAGTTGAAAAAATGTCATAAACGAATAACAACTAATCAGTAAAATACACGGAATATTTTAAACGATCACAGAGATGGAAGATATAAAAATTCTAAGTACGTGAAATTATTACAGAAGCGGAGAAAATGTTGAAAAATTCACGATATTGCAACTAACTGAATTACATCCATTCAAAAGAGAAACAGACTCATGAAAAGTCAACAAAGATACAGAAAAATCGCAAGAAGATACAGAAAAATTGGAATGAAATATCGTACAACTCTCAAA
The DNA here is from genome assembly GCF_014825855.1 of Bombus pyrosoma. Taxonomy (NCBI): domain Eukaryota; kingdom Metazoa; phylum Arthropoda; class Insecta; order Hymenoptera; family Apidae; genus Bombus; species Bombus pyrosoma. Next base: position 7,599,740 of record NC_057783.1, read on the forward strand.
AGTATTTGAAACGTATTAAGCATAGAAAATTGTAACAAAATTTGTAAGTCAATCATTAATAAGCTTTGACAGGAGCAAAGAGGATAGTCGACGAAGACAGACTGTTTTCGCAGAATGATTTCCAAGGCGTAAAATCTTGAAAGCAGCGTCAGGTAAAAAGGAAGAGCCGCCGGGGGCCATGATGGCTCTGACCTTTCTCGCTTATCTGCGGGGCCAGAGAGAGAGATATCCCGGGTCAATACTTCTCGGGAGGGTTTCCACCAGCAAAGAGGGGATCGCTTCGCCACCCCTCGTTTCTCTGCTCGCCGACGATTGGCGGTGGCAGGAGGCGGGATGCTAGTTCTACAGGGGTGGAAACAACAGATAGATATTTGATTGTACGAAACAACTTTACCGAACCATCCATATTGCCACGCTTACGTTTACATTCGATAAACTGCTAAATAATACAAGAATATATCATTCGTCGAACATCAAAGTTTTCAACATAGTCGTTTCTTTAACATTATCCTGTTCTTGGATGAAATTATGTAGAATCTTGAGTAGACTTTAATAGCAGCTAATTGGTGTTTCATAATTATTGTGTGATGTATAGGTTTACAATGGAAGCGAGATTCACTTCTAGTCCCAATTCAATCAACCCTTATTCGATTTATGTTTCTATTAAAGTTGGAATCTTGGTTTAGACTATCTAACAAAGGATTGTTCTATTAAGAATATAAAAGATATGTGTTATTAACTTGCAGTGTGTTTATTGTAAGATGGTTGAGATTTTTGCTGAATATAAAATATCTTGGTTCAGGCAATCTAACGAAGGGTTGCTTTATTAACAATCTAAAAAATACATATATATTATCAATTTACAGTTCGTCTATAGTATGAAAACGTTCAAATTTTATTACCTCGAATCTTGATTCGGTCAATTCCGTCAATCCTTAACTGCTTCGGAGAAACGGAAGCTTCTCACAGATCGATTTCAAATTCTGAAAAATAGCAATACACCGTTTAATAACAATTTGAAAGAGCTCAATATAAATATGTCAACTGACGGCTTGACTTTGGTGAAACATCTCACAGAAAATTTAGTGAATTACTTTCATTTGATATGCTTTTTCTATAGAAAATACTTGACATAGAACTTGTTATTCTGTTTAAACAATGAAAAATAATTAAAATTAACAAAGGAAACAATACGATTCCATATCGGCGGATATTAAATTTAATTTCAATAATCGTGATTTATCTTTTCTCGGTTAAGCTTGGCAAAGCGAAGGGAGAGGAGAACGACTTACCACACCTCGTTTCAGTCCTCGACGACGATTGGTTCTGGCAGATCCCGGAGGATGGAGATAGAGAAGGTAGCGTGGAAACAAAAGCGGTAGAAAATGTTGCGGGGTGCCTTCAAGGAACGAGGAGAGACGACGACGAAGGAGTGACAAGGACAATCATTCGCCCTTGAGATGCAAGGGGGATGAGACGACTCGTGAAACGCCATCATCAAGCATTCATAAGGTGTAGCAGCCCGTTTATCAGAAAAATGCTTCCCAGTCTCCAGTGAATTCCTTAGGAATAACTGACGCGTGTCAACTTCAACAATTTTTGAAAAACGAACCCTTTAGAAAATTCTTTGCGGAATCGTTAACTATTCCGTTTTTTTTTTTATTATTATTATCAAACTGAAGGATTTATAGCAATCAAGATGTAGCTGCAATATTTAAATTGTATTTATTAGAAAGAGAAAAAGAGATATGAGTCGATCAAGATTGCATCTTGAATTACCTTGTTTTTTTACGCATTTGAATTACTGATCGTAAAGTATATTGTTTTATATTACATTCCCAATATAAATAGATTTTTTTTATGGGGAGCCCCATTCAGCTGTTCCTGTCTATAAAATTGATGGTTCTACGAGATGACTCTTTTATCCTCTCCTTCAGAAACTAATGATGTGGGCTGAACGGTGCTCCATCCTACAGACACGAGAAAATAATCGTCATCCATCAACATCGAATCGATATCGTGACACCTTTCGATTTTTCTTATCCAGAAAATAATCCCCGCTCGATTAAGAAAAAAATGCTCAAGCAGGTACTCTTCAATTATTCTATTATGTTCAACAATTACTAAATACAAAAATTTGCTTCTTAACGCTTACTTAAACGATGGAAGAAACATGACTATTTTTAAATCAAATATATATACTCAGTGATATTATTATTCGTTAGTACTTACAAAGAATATCGGGAAAGTTTAACTTTAATTACAAATCTTTGCTCATAGCCAGTTACGAATCTCCAAAATTAGAAGATATAAGAAATACAACTATTTTTAAATCAAATCTCTTACTCGACGATTGTTTCATTAACATTTACCAAAAACTATCAAAAAAATTCACCTTTCTGCTCGTAGCCAATTCCAAACTACTTTCATCTCTAAAAATCATGTAATGTACCAAAAATTTCATCAGTGTATCAAAATTGTACCAACGAGAGCTCCAATATCGTTCATTTGGACGATCACCGAAACCGGGCAACGAAAACATATCGAAGCGTTCGCGAAATGATTAAATCCCATGGACGAACGATGATTTCGATCGGATTTAATCGCGTTTCACTTACAGCCACGCCGTTTCTACTTGTCACCTATGGGCTACGGCAATTTGGGATCCCTGGCACGCATAAAGCTCACGAATGGTGTAACATATGTGGATATAACACCCCACGGTGCTTCGTAGGGGTTGTTGTCACCATCGGTGGCTATGTCCGTTTTGTCATTGGAATTTGATGATCCACCACCCCGTTGGGGCTAGCTACATAAATATTTGCCTGGTAATCCCTTCATGGATCCACTTACCTTCTCGACAGTGTAATTCCCTTCGTTCCATCTTCTATATCACACCCTTTCATTTTATCGCCAGCCTCGTCAACGATGCTTTACGATTTGCGTTTTCAAATAAAAGTCCCCATCCTGGTGGCTTCACTGTAATAAAGACACGATTCCACGATTACGATTTTGGTCTGTATACAGCTTTTATCTGTATTTTCTATATTTGCTCCTTAATACTTGTGTCATACGAGCGTTGACTACCAGTGCGTTGTATATATATTTATTTGTTTATTTATTTATTTATAGTTTTCAGATATTTGGAGGATATTTGATTTTGCTATAGCCTACAATTATTGCTGTTACAAATTGATCCAATGGTTCGTTCAACTTGAGAAACCAAATATCTATCTTGAGCAATTAGTTACTTTTGCTGGATGAACGTCATCTTCAATTTTTTTCTAACTCGTTGTAAGTATTAACCACGACGTGGTGATTTTATAAGTAATCTTACATTCAGGTACTTGGAATATTTGAATTTAGTTTTTAATATCTGGTACCTAATACTCGACATTACAAATAGCACAGGCTTCCTGTAAATTTTCTTTCATTGGAACGATTTTCTACAAAAAACAAAATTTTCTATAAACACCATAGACAATAAATCAAGAGAATAATTCTCTTATGGGAGTATGTAGCGACAGTGGAGAGAAACATGAAAGCTATTAATCATGTCTCGATGACTCTGTGTCGCAACAGACGAAGTCACTGCATTATACATGATCATCGTTTTAAATGGGATTAGATGGGGATTTATAGAATTTACTGACATATGCTACCTATATATCTAATAATATATTATATCATACTACTAGTGCCGACAAATGTCTATACACTGTTATAAAGTATCCAAATAAAACTATGAAATAAAATAGAAAAATATTAGTTCATTTTACATCGTAGTAAAATAATATTTTCCTGTTTTATTTAATATTTTTATCTATTTCTTCCTTTAAATATCTGAACGGTAGATGCTAACAGATAGACATCAAATCGATCGACATAAGTTGCTAATAGGGGAACGTCCTTCTTTACATATGGTAACGATCCTGTTTATTATTTTGCGAAGGTTCACTGCACTTGTCGAAAGGGTAATCCGTACCTGCTGTCATCCGAAAAATAGGAGTGTAGATAGGGTTCAGCCTTGTTAATGAACTTAATGCACCGTGAAATCGTTGAATCGGTGACCCGAGTTTTATTACCCATGACGATTTTTGTTTACGCACTAAAAGAATTATTGCTATTATTAATTTCAACGTACATAAACTTCACCCACGATATTTTAAAAAGGAAATAATCGTATAGTTATTCATTTTATTAATTTTTTATTGGATCACCGAGACCCAACTCACTTAAAAATTGCATTAATTGAATGCAGGTATTTTTTAAATGATTACTACGATAGCTAATAGTAATTAATTATATTCAGGTACTTAATAATAATTATAATTTTATATACATTTCTAGGTGTTATATAGACGATGCAACAAAATAATAATTGAACTGCGGATGTTTATACAAGTTGATATTTTTATAACACGATTAGAAAACTGGAACCCATTATGCTATTTTATATATTTTATATACTTTTGCGTGTCATATGCCTTCTGTACATTTCTGCAACTTCAAATTTCCCATGGACACATCCATAATCTACTAATTATGATATCTAAAAATAATAATAAGATGTCTAAAAATTCTTACTGAAACGAGATCCGAACGCGTTGTTCTAAATCCACTGGTCTTGTTATTGCTTCAAGCAAAGAGGACTACCGCTATCATCGAATCAAAGGGGCAACGTCAGTGACCAGAGGCTTGGATGAATATTTTCTTACCCGAGAACAAATCCAAAAGTTGTGGAATTAATTTAGCCGCGAGACCAGTGCACGACGATCCTCCACGTCAAAGTGTCGTCGTTATCAACGTCCTGCTCACCTCTCAGCTGACATATCGTAAATCGTGGATCGACGTGTTGCCGCAAAAAAATCGTTCCAGTGCAAGAGAGATCGTAGCTGTTTTCTCCTGCAATCTCCAGGAAAATGAACGCCATAAATAAGCACGGTCGGCCAATAATTCCGTCGCGATCGAGCAACAAGAGTTTTTCATCGGTGCAGGCAGAACGGGGTGGCAGACGCGGCTAAAAGTAGCGATAGGACCGACTCTGTTCGTTCTTTGTTCAATTTTATTACATCTTTTTTTTTTAGCTAATAGTCAACTAATATTATTGGTAAATTGACAAATTATAAATTATACATTACACAGGATTATTATCATATATAGGAGTCCCATATATAATCCTGTAACTTGACCTGTACAATTTCATGAATAATGTTAGTATAATTCTGCAAACGAGGAATAAAGTTAATGAAATGATCTTATTCTAGCTTTATGCTATTTTCTACTTACATCGAGTAATTGTCACACAAAAAAGTGTATAACTTTAGTACAAGTTAATGTAAACACCAATGATAAGTGTGGTCCATTTCGAATTTAAAAGAACTTGTAATAATTCTTCACAATAAGCTCTGTTTGCCAATCTGTAACAATTTTCCTTTGCGATTAATATTCTGTAAATACTTACAATATATATATAAAGACTATTATTATATAATACTATAATAATAATATAACAACATACTATATAATGTTATATAATATTAACATCAATATTAACATCATAATATTAACATCAATAGGGTAATTACATGCGATTTCCTCTAATCGTTGATAGGACAATCAAACCATTGGGTCAGCCGGAAAGCTCATTGCGATTTTTAAGGAATTTGGTCGACATGGAAGATCACATTGAAAAATTTTTCGCCGAAAGACCTGAGAGGTTCCGGAAGGATGAAATTTTCAAGTTGCGTGAAAGACGGAGGAAGCTTGTGGAACAAAATAGCACCAGCGTAATTCGATGAACGCATATCGAATCGAAATGTAAATCACTCAATATTAAATCGGATGGTTAAGGGAACGATCGTGTAATCTTAATTGAATTTAATTACTAAAATCAAAAGACGTATATAACTGCTATGTTATTTTATATTAAATACTATCCGGTTACATCGTCCTTTTATAAAACAATGTGATACTTTCATTTCATAAAATATAGCAAGGCGAAGAAAGGAGTAAAAAGTAAAAAGTGAAAGCTCAACACGCGCACGTGTTGATCCCATCGCTAGCGGCAAGGGTAAAAGCACGATTGTAGGGGAGGTGGAGGAGACGATGTCGATGGTAGGAGGATAGTACGACGCGTTTTGTAATCAAATCTAAAATTCCCAACGCGGAGGAACCCGATGAAAGAGTAACCAACGAACACAATCGAATCGGGCTACGAGCTTGTCACTCAACTTCGAATAAGCGACCACTGTCCTACGCTCTCTATGTGTAGTTATCTGCACACCTTTAGCCTTCCTTGCGCTACGGCTCAACCTCAGATTTCCCTTGGGGCTGGAAAAAGACAAAAAAAGAAGAAAGAAAGAACTATAGCACCCCTTTTACCCTTCAAATGAGTTAAAACAACGCGCAAACCCCTAAACTTTGGAATTATCAGAAAAATTGATTTTCCTAATTATAAGAAGAATTATATTTCTTTTAAATTGACTGGACATTTGTCTCATTCGATTTCTGTAATCGTATTTTTTTGTATTTCTGATTGTTTGCACGCGATTCGAAAGATTCAGAGCAATTGACGCATTTGCGTAACTGGCATAGGTATACGAACAATAAGATCAGTATAAGAACAATTGTCACTCATTCTTTTTTAACTTAAATCACGATTTCGTATTAGGATCATAAAATTAAGAAGGAGGTTGACGCCTGATAACTATATATACGTGCCTATGTGTACTGTGTATATATATATAGATATGCTAACATACATATTACATGTACTCATTGATTTTAACTCTGCGTATAAATTATTTTCGCCATTGTGAAAGGTAAGGTTTGGGAAGAATTATAATTCAAACGATCTCAAGATGGCGGTAATATAAAAAGAAAGAAGAGGAGTCTGGTAAAATTCGTCTTGATAACTTCTTCAAGGATATCGAAATTGCGTTGTATACCAACGCATGTATTTCCAAATTATTATATCTTAGACGTAGATCGAGGTACGACCTAGACTCAAGTTTCAGGCTTGGTTTACGACGAATTAAATATTGTTTCAGTTAATGCTTCCCTCTATTGAATAGAACGTGTAAATATGCATTTGATAAGTTAAAGGAAACGTAGAAAGAAACTTGAAAATCAAATTTGAAAAATGCAAGCATGAAACTTCACAAATTAATCCTCTTCATTAGCTTTTCTTGTTAATGACAATTTGTTCGATTTGTAGGCAATGAAACACTATCACCACGTAGCTATGAAAAATTGAACTAATCGCTATGGGTATCTTTATCACAAACTATTGCTCTCCCTATTTAATGCTAGACATATGTCTTCGTCGTACACTATTGCCCCTCTTTGATTAAGGATAAGTCATATGCTGCCATCTATCTATACATACTCTAAATTGCAGTTTCTTTGATTTTGGATAGATAGCAGCACATGACTCGTCCAAAGACAAATCGCGCTCCTTGCCCTGGAACGAATATTGGACGAGCCATATGCTGCTATCTATCCGATATTGGAGGAACTGCAACTTAGAGTATGTAAAGATAGATGACAGCATATGACTTGTCCGTAGACGAAGAGGGACGATAGTGTGCGAAAAAGACATGTCTAGTATTAAACAAAGAGAGCAATAGTGTGTTAAGAAGATAGCAATGGTTCCACTTTTCACCGCTGCATTGTGATAGTGTTTCACTATTCACAAATGGAACAAATTTTTATTAGTAAAAAGCACTAATTAAAAGGATTAATTTGCGAACTTTTATGATTGCGTATTTTGAATTAGCTCTTTAGTTTTCTTTTTACATTCCTTTTAACTTACGAAATGTGTGTATAAAGATTTACAATTAGTAGACAGGATCAGAAGACTCGAGGAGGAGCGGGAAAGGGAGGAGAGGGAAAAAAGAAGGAATAACATAGTAATCAAGGGGGTGGAATGGAAGGAAGGAGACAAGGAAGAAGCTGTAAACGAATTCGTAAGGGACAAAATGGGAATAGAGACAGAGGTGGAAAAGGCGCACGTGATAAGGGTGGGAGATAGGAAGA